>NW_026781233.1:0-27500 GCF_030144855.1 Hypanus sabinus | reverse complement strand
GAGGGGGAGAGACTGGAGGAGGAGAGAGCGGGAAGGGAGAAGGAGAGAGGGAGAAAGAGAGAGGCAGGGGAGAAGAGAGAAGGAGGAGGGAGAGTGGGAAGAAGAGAGAGAGAGAAGGCTGGAGAGAGAGAAGGGCGAAGGAGAGAAAGAGAGAGGGGGAGGGGAGAGAGGGGGTGGAGGATACGGACGCAGGGAACTGCAAACTCACCGTGGATTTGTTTGGAGACTTGTGAACAGCCTTGATTAACATCCCGGCCACTGTGGACTGAATAAACCGCGTCAGGCGATCAATTCTGAGCAGGTGTAACTCCCTCCTCCCGCCCTCCTCACCGCCCCCTCTCCCCCTCCTTTCCCTCAGCCCTCCCTCTCCATCGCCCGTCCGTCGCCTCCCCCTCCGCCCCCTCTCCCTCGTGGCCGCCTCCCTCCTCGCTGACCCGGCCCAGCCCGCACTCACAATGACGCCCGTCCACCAGGGAGTGCCGACCAGCATGGCGTAACCCAGCTGCCACCGGGCGATGAACAGGATCAGCAGACCCAGCAGAGCGCTGGAGATCCCCGAGGCCATTTGCCCGAACTGCGGGGGAAACACAGAAACATAGAAAATAGGTGCAGGAGTAGGCCATTCGGCCCTTCGAGCCTGCACCGCCATTCAGTACGATCATGGCTGATCATCCAACTCAGAACCGCGTACCTGCTTTCTCTCCATACCCCCTGATCCCTTTAGCCAAAAGGGCCATATCTAACTCCCTCTTAAATATCGCCAATGAACCAGCCTCAACTGTTTCCTGTGGCAGAGAATTCCACAGATTCACCACTCTCTGTGAAAAGAAGTTTTTCCTCATCTCGGTCCTAAAAGGCTTCCCCTTTATCCTTAAACTGTGACCCCTCGTTCTGGACTTCCCCAGCATCGGAAACAATCTTCCTGCATCTAGCCTGTCCGATCCCTTTAGAATTTTATACGTTTCAATAAGATCCCCCCTCAATCTTCTAAATTCCAGTGAGTATAAGCCTAGTCGATCCAGTCTTTCTTCATATGAAAGTCCTGCCATCCCAGGAATCAATCTGGTGAATCTTCTCTGTACTCCCTCTATGGCAAGAATGTCTTTCCTCAGATCAGGGGACCAAAACTGCACAGAATATTCTAGGTGCGGTCTCACCAAGGCCTTGTACAACTGCAGTAGAACCTCCCTGCTCCTGTACTGAAAGAGAGGGGGGTGAGAGGAAGGGGAGGGAGGGGGAGAGAGGAGTGGCGGGGGTTTGAAGGGGAGGGGGGGAGATAGGAGGAGGGAGCTGGACGGGGAGGGGAGTGGCGGAAGGAGAAGCGGACGGAGATGGGGGAGGGGGAGAGGAGTGTGAGGGACGGGGAGGGTGGTAGGCAGGTGTGGAGAGAGAGATGTGAAACGGGAAAGAGGTGGATGTGGGTGAGAGGGAGAAGATGGAAGGGAGGCAGGGAGGTGCGGGGATGGGGAATGTGTGGGGACAGAGGGAGACAGTGAGTTAGAGGGGGCAGGGTGCGGGTGTGAGGGGGTGAGAGCGGGGGACAGATAGCAACAAAGGCAGTAAACAGGTCGTTCAGCTACAAAGTAGTGCCGAATAAACTAACATAGTTTTCAAATGGATAACACAACTGATATCCACAAATTGCCCATATTCATCCATTTTCAATGTATTCGGTACAGGGGGACCTCGGCGTACGAGGGTCGGACACACACCGTGAACGGTGGGGAGTGTCGAGGGACAGGGGGACCTCGGGGTACGAGGGTGGGACACGCACCGTGAATGGTGGGGAGAGTCGAGGGAAGGGGGGACCTCGGTGTACGAGGGTAGGTCACACACCGTGAACGGTGGGGAGTGTCGAGGGACGGGGGGACCTCGCCGTACGAGGGTAGGACACACACCGTGAATGGTGGGGAGTGTCGAGGGAAGGGGGGACCTCGGGGTACGAGGGTAGGACACGCACCGTGAATGGTGGGGAGTGTCGAGGGACGGGGGGACCTCGGGGTACGAGGGTGGGACACACACCGTGAACGGTGGGGAGTGTCGAGGGACAGGGGGACCTCGGCGTACGAGGGTCGGACACACACCGTGAACGGTGGGGAGTGTCGAGGGACAGGGAGACCTCGGCGTACGAGGGTCGGACACACACCGTGAACGGTGGGGAGTGTCGAGGGACGGGGGGACCTCGGGGTACGAGGGTGGGAAACGCACCGGGAATGGTGGGGAGTGCCGAGGGAAGGGGGGACCTCGGGGTACGAGGGTAGGACACGCACCGTGAACGGTGGGGAGTGTGGAGGAACAGGGAGACCTCGGCGTACGAGGGTAGTAGACACACCGTGAACGGTGGGAGGTGTCGAGGGATGGGGAGACCTCGGGTTACGAGGGTAGGACACACACCGTGAACGGTGGGGGAGAGTCGAGGGATGGGGAGACGTCGGGGTACGAGGGGTAGGACACACACCGTGAACGGTGGGGTGTCGAGGGATGGGGAGACCTCGGGGTACGAGGGTAGGACACACACCGTGAACGGTGGGGAGTGTCGAGGGATGGGGGGACCTCGGGGTACGAGGGTAGGACACACACCGTGAACGGTGGGGGAGTGTCGAGGGTCGGGGTGACCTCGGCGTACGAGGGTCGGACACGCACCGTGAATGGTGGGGAGTGTCGAGGGACGGGGAGACCTCGGCGTACGAGGGTAGGACACACACAGTGATCGGTGGGGGAGTGTCGAGGGATGGGGGGGACCTCGGGTACGAGGGTCGGACACGCACCGTGAATGGTGGGGAGTGTCGAGGGTCGGGGGTGACCTCGGCGTACGAGGGTCGGACACGCACCGTGAATGGTGGAGAGTGTCGAGGGACGGGGGGACCTCGGCGTACGAGGGTGGGACACACACTGTGATCGGTGGGGAGTGTCGAGGGACAGGGGGACCTCGGCGTACGAGGGTGGGACACACACCGTGAACGGTGGGGAGTGTCGAGGGACAGGGGGACCTCGGCGTACGAGGGTAGGACACACACCGTGAACGGTGGGGAGTGTCGAGGGACAGGGGGACCTCGGCGTACGAGGGTGGGACACACACCGTGAACGGTGGGGAGAGTCGAGGGACAGGGGGACCTCGGCGTACGAGGGTAGGACACACACCGTGAACGGTGGGGAGTGTCGAGGGATGGGGAGACCTCGGCGTACGAGGGTAGGACACAGACCGTGAACGGTGGGGAGTGTCGAGGGACGGGGGGACCTCGGCGTACGAGGGTCGGACACGCACCGTGGATGGTGGGGAGTGTCGAGGGACGGGGGGGACCTCGGCGTACGAGGGTGGGACACACACTGTGATCGGTGGGGAGTGTCGAGGGATGGGGGGGACCTCGGCGTACGAGGGTCGGACACGCACCGTGAATGGTGGGGAGTGTCGAGGGACGGGGAGACCTCGGCGTACGAGGGTAGGACACACACTGTGATCGGTGGGGAGTGTCGAGGGACAGGGGGACCTCGGCGTACGAGGGTGGGACACACACCGTGAACGGTGGGGAGTGTCGAGGGACAGGGGGACCTCGGCGTACGAGGGTAGGACACACACCGTGAACGGTGGGGAGTGTCGAGGGATGGGGAGACCTCGGGGTACGAGGGTGGGACACGCACCGTGAACGGTGGGGAGTGTCGAGGGACGGGGGGGACCTCGGTGTACGAGGGTGGGACACACACCGTGAACGGTGGGGAGTGTCGAGGGATGGGGGGACCTCGGCGTACGAGGGTAGGACAAGCAGCGTGAACGGTGGGGAGTGTCGAAGGACGGGGGGGATCTCGGTGTACGAGGGTCGGACACACACCGTGAACGGTGGGGAGTGTCGAGGGACAGGGGGACCTCGGTGTACGAGGGTAGGACAAGCAGCGTGAACGGTGGGGAGTGTCGAGGGACGGGGGGGACCTCGGTGTACGAGGGTGGGACACGCACCGTGAACGGTGGGGAGTGTCGAGGGACGGGGGGACCTCGGCGTACCAGGGTGGGACACACACCGTGAACGGTGGGGAGTGTCGAGGGTCGGGGGGACCTCGGCGTACGAGGGTCGGACACGCACCGTGAATGGTGGGGAGTGTCGAGGGATGGGGGGACCTCGGCGTACGAGGGTAGGACACACACCGTGAACGGTGGGGAGTGTCGAAGGACGGGGGGACCTCGGCGTACGAGGGTCGGACACACACCGTGAACGGTGGGGAGTGTCGAGGGACAGGGGGACCTCGGCGTACGAGGGTCGGACACACACCGTGAACGGTGGGGAGTGTCGAGGGACAGGGAGACCTCGGCGTACGAGGGTAGTAGACACACCGTGAACGGTGGGAGGTGTCGAGGGATGGGGAGACCTCGGGGTACGAGGGTAGGACACACACCGTGAACGGTGGGGAGAGTCGAGGGATGGGGAGACCTCGGGGTACGAGGGTAGGACACACACCGTGAACGGTGGGGTGTCGAGGGATGGGGAGACCTCGGGGTACGAGGGTAGGACACACACCGTGAACGGTGGGGAGTGTCGAGGGATGGGGGGACCTCGGGGTACGAGGGTAGGACACACACCGTGAACGGTGGGGAGTGTCGAGGGTCGGGGTGACCTCGGCGTACGAGGGTCGGACACGCACCGTGAATGGTGGGGAGTGTCGAGGGACGGGGAGACCTCGGCGTACGAGGGTAGGACACACACAGTGATCGGTGGGGAGTGTCGAGGGATGGGGGGACCTCGGGGTACGAGGGTCGGACACGCACCGTGAATGGTGGGGAGTGTCGAGGGTCGGGGTGACCTCGGCGTACGAGGGTCGGACACGCACCGTGAATGGTGGAGAGTGTCGAGGGACGGGGGGGACCTCGGCGTACGAGGGTGGGACACACACTGTGATCGGTGGGGAGTGTCGAGGGACAGGGGGGACCTCGGCGTACGAGGGTGGGACACACACCGTGAACGGTGGGGAGTGTCGAGGGACAGGGGGACCTCGGCGTACGAGGGTAGGACACACACCGTGAACGGTGGGGAGTGTCGAGGGACAGGGGGACCTCTGCGTACGAGGGTGGGACACACACCGTGAACGGTGGGGAGAGTCGAGGGACAGGGGGACCTCGGCGTACGAGGGTAGGACACACACCGTGAACGGTGGGGAGTGTCGAGGGATGGGGAGACCTCGGCGTACGAGGGTAGGACACAGACCGTGAACGGTGGGGAGTGTCGAGGGACGGGGGGACCTCGGCGTACGAGGGTCGGACACGCACCGTGGATGGTGGGGAGTGTCGAGGGACGGGGGGACCTCGGCGTACGAGGGTGGGACACACACTGTGATCGGTGGGGAGAGTCGAGGGATGGGGGGACCTCGGCGTACGAGGGTCGGACACGCACCGTGAATGGTGGGGAGTGTCGAGGGACGGGGAGACCTCGGCGTACGAGGGTAGGACACACACTGTGATCGGTGGGGAGTGTCGAGGGACGGGGGGGACCTCGGCGTACGAGGGTCGGACACACTGTGAACTGTGGGGAGTGTCGAGGGACAGGGGGGACCTCGGCGTACGATGGTGGGACACACACCGTGAACGGTGGGGAGTGTCGAGGGACAGGGGGACCTCGGCGTACGAGGGTAGGACACACACCGTGAACGGTGGGGGAGTGTCGAGGGATGGGGAGACCTCGGCGTACGGGGGTCGGACACACACTGTGATCGGTGGGGAGTGTCGAGGGATGGGGGGGACCTCGGGGTACGAGGGTAGGACACACACTGTCAACGGTGGGGAGTGTCGAGGGACTGGGAGACCTCGGTGTACGAGGGTCGGACACTCACCGTGAACGGTGGGGAGTGTCGAGGGACAGGGGGACCTCGGCGTACGAGGGTCGGACACACACTGTGATCGGTGGGGAGCGTCGAGGGACGGGGGGATCTCGATGTACGAGGGTAGGACACACACGGTGAACGGTGGGGGAGTGTCGAGGGATGGGGGGGACCTCGGGGTACGAGGGTCGGACACGCACCGTGAATGGTGGGGAGTGTCGCGGGACGGGGGGGACCTCGGGGTACGACGGTAGGACACGCAGTGAACGGTGGGGAATGTCGAGGGATGGGGAGACCTCGGCGTCCGAGGGTCGGACACACACCGTGAATGGTGGGGAGTGTCGAGGGACGGGGGGACCTCGGTGTACGAGGGTCGGACACACACCGTGAATGGTGGGGAGTGTCGAGGGACAGGGGGACCTCGGCGTACGAGGGTCGGACACACACCGTGAACGGTGGGGTATCGAGGGACAGGGGGTCCTCGGCGTACGAGGGTAGGACACACACCGTGAACGGTGGGGAGTGTCGAGGGACGGGGGGACCTCGGGGTACGAGGGTAGGACACGGACCGTGAACGGTGGGGAGTGTCGAGGGACGGGTGGACCTCGGCGTACGAGGGTAGGACACACACCGTGAACAGTGGGGAGTGTCGAGGGACAGGGGGACCTCGGCGTCCGAGGGTCGGACACACACCGTGAATGGTGGGGAGTGTCGAGGGACGGGGGGGGACCTCGGCGTACGAGGGTAGGACACGCACAGTGAACGGTGGGGAGTGTCGAGGGACAGGGGGACCTCGGCGTACGAGGGTCGGACACACACCGTGAACGGTGTGGAGAGTCGAGGGATGGGGAGACCTCGGGGTACGAGGGTAGGACACACACCGTGAACGGTGGGGAGTGTCGAGGGATGGGGAGACCTCGGGTTACGAGGGTAGGTCACACACCGTGAACGGTGGGGAGTGTCGAGGGATGGGGAGACCTCGGCGTACGAGGGTTGGACACGCACCGTGAATGGTGAGGAGTGTCGAGGGACCGGGGGACCTCGGCGTACGAGGGTAGGACACACACCGTGAACGGTGGGGAGTGTCGAGGGACAGGGGGACCTCGGCGTACGAGGGTCGGACACACACCGTGAACGGTGGGGAGTGTCGTGGGACGGGGGGACCTCGGCGTACGAGGGTCGGACACACACCGTGAACGGTGGGGAGTGTCGAGGGATGGGGGGACCTCGGCGTACGAGGGTAGGACACACACCGTGAACTGTGGGGAGTGTCGAGGGAAGGGGGGGACCTCGGTGTACGAGGGTAGGAAACACACCGTGAACGGTGGGGAGTGTCGAGGGACGGGGGGACCTCGGCGTACGAGGGTCGGACACACTGTGAACGGTGGGGAGTGTCGAGGGACGGGGGGACCTCGGCGTACGAGGGTAGGACACACACCGTGAACGGTGGGGAGTGTCGAGGGACGGGGGGACCTCGGCGTACGAGTGTCGGAGACGCACCGTGAACTGTGGGGAGTGTCGAGGGACGGGGGGTCCTCGGCGTACGAGGGTCGGACACACACCGTGAACAGTGGGGAGTGTCGAGGGACGGGGGGACCTCGGTGTACGAGGGTGGGACACACACCGTGAACGGTGGGGAGTGTCGAGGGACGGGGGGACCTCGGGGTACGAGGGTCGGACACGCACCGTGAACGGTGGGGAGTGTCGAGGGATGGGGGGACCTCGGCGTACGAGGGTTGGACACTCACCGTGAACGGTGGGGAGAGTCGAGGGACAGGGGGACCTCGGTGTACGAGGGTGGGACACACACCGTGAACGGTGGGGAGTGTCGAGGGACAGGGGGACCTCGGCGTACGAGGGTCGGACACACACCGTGAACGGTGGGGAGTGTCGAGGGACAGGGAGACCTCGGCGTACGAGGGGTAGTAGACACACCGTGAACGGTGGGAGGTGTCGAGGGATGGGGAGACCTCGGGGTACGAGGGTAGGACACACACCGTGAACGGTGGGGAGAGTCGAGGGATGGGGAGACCTCGGGGTACGAGGGTAGGACACACACCGTGAACGGTGGGGTGTCGAGGGATGGGGAGACCTCGGGGTACGAGGGTAGGACACACACCGTGAACGGTGGGGAGTGTCGAGGGATGGGGGGACCTCGGGGTACGAGGGTAGGACACACACCGTGAACGGTGGGGAGTGTCGAGGGTCGGGGGTGACCTCGGCGTACGAGGGTCGGACACGCACCGTGAATGGTGGGGAGTGTCGAGGGACGGGGAGACCTCGGCGTACGAGGGTAGGACACACACAGTGATCGGTGGGGAGTGTCGAGGGATGGGGGGACCTCGGGGTACGAGGGTCGGACACGCACCGTGAATGGTGGGGAGTGTCGAGGGTCGGGGTGACCTCGGCGTACGAGGGTCGGACACGCACCGTGAATGGTGGAGAGTGTCGAGGGACGGGGGGACCTCGGCGTACGAGGGTGGGACACACACTGTGATCGGTGGGGAGTGTCGAGGGACAGGGGGACCTCGGCGTACGAGGGTGGGACACACACCGTGAACGGTGGGGAGTGTCGAGGGACAGGGGGACCTCGGCGTACGAGGGTAGGACACACACCGTGAACGGTGGGGAGTGTCGAGGGACAGGGGGACCTCTGCGTACGAGGGTGGGACACACACCGTGAACGGTGGGGAGAGTCGAGGGACAGGGGGACCTCGGCGTACGAGGGTAGGACACACACCGTGAACGGTGGGGAGTGTCGAGGGATGGGGAGACCTCGGCGTACGAGGGTAGGACACAGACCGTGAACGGTGGGGAGTGTCGAGGGACGGGGGGACCTCGGCGTACGAGGGTCGGACACGCACCGTGGATGGTGGGGAGTGTCGAGGGACGGGGGGACCTCGGCGTACGAGGGTGGGACACACACTGTGATCGGTGGGGAGAGTCGAGGGATGGGGGGACCTCGGCGTACGAGGGTCGGACACGCACCGTGAATGGTGGGGAGTGTCGAGGGACGGGGAGACCTCGGCGTACGAGGGTAGGACACACACTGTGATCGGTGGGGAGTGTCGAGGGACGGGGGGACCTCGGCGTACGAGGGTCGGACACACTGTGAACTGTGGGGAGTGTCGAGGGACAGGGGGACCTCGGCGTACGATGGTGGGACACACACCGTGAACGGTGGGGAGTGTCGAGGGACAGGGGGACCTCGGCGTACGAGGGTAGGACACACACCGTGAACGGTGGGGAGTGTCGAGGGATGGGGAGACCTCGGCGTACGAGGGTCGGACACACACTGTGATCGGTGGGGAGTGTCGAGGGATGGGGGGACCTCGGGGTACGAGGGTAGGACACACACTGTCAACGGTGGGGAGTGTCGAGGGACTGGGAGACCTCGGTGTACGAGGGTCGGACACACACTGTGATCGGTGGGGAGCGTCGAGGGACGGGGGGATCTCGATGTACGAGGGTAGGACACACACGGTGAACGGTGGGGAGTGTCGAGGGATGGGGGGACCTCGGGGTACGAGGGTCGGACACGCACCGTGAATGGTGGGGAGTGTCGCGGGACGGGGGGACCTCGGGGGTACGACGGTAGGACACGCAGTGAACGGTGGGGAATGTCGAGGGATGGGGAGACCTCGGCGTCCGAGGGTCGGACACACACCGTGAATGGTGGGGAGTGTCGAGGGACGGGGGGACCTCGGTGTACGAGGGTCGGACACACACCGTGAATGGTGGGGAGTGTCGAGGGACAGGGGGACCTCGGCGTACGAGGGTCGGACACACACCGTGAACGGTGGGGTATCGAGGGACAGGGGGTCCTCGGCGTACGAGGGTAGGACACACACCGTGAACGGTGGGGAGTGTCGAGGGACGGGGGACCTCGGGGTACGAGGGTAGGACACGGACCGTGAACGGTGGGGAGTGTCGAGGGACGGGTGGACCTCGGCGTACGAGGGTAGGACACACACCGTGAACAGTGGGGAGTGTCGAGGGACAGGGGGACCTCGGCGTCCGAGGGTCGGACACACACCGTGAATGGTGGGGAGTGTCGAGGGACGGGGGGGGACCTCGGCGTACGAGGGTAGGACACGCACAGTGAACGGTGGGGAGTGTCGAGGGACAGGGGGACCTCGGCGTACGAGGGTCGGACACACACCGTGAACGGTGTGGAGAGTCGAGGGATGGGGAGACCTCGGGGTACGAGGGTAGGACACACACCGTGAACGGTGGGGAGTGTCGAGGGATGGGGAGACCTCGGGTTACGAGGGTAGGTCACACACCGTGAACGGTGGGGAGTGTCGAGGGATGGGGAGACCTCGGCGTACGAGGGTTGGACACGCACCGTGAATGGTGAGGAGTGTCGAGGGACCGGGGGACCTCGGCGTACGAGGGTAGGACACACACCGTGAACGGTGGGGAGTGTCGAGGGACAGGGGGACCTCGGCGTACGAGGGTCGGACACACACCGTGAACGGTGGGGAGTGTCGTGGGACGGGGGGACCTCGGCGTACGAGGGTCGGACACACACCGTGAACGGTGGGGAGTGTCGAGGGATGGGGGGACCTCGGCGTACGAGGGTAGGACACACACCGTGAACTGTGGGGAGTGTCGAGGGAAGGGGGGGACCTCGGTGTACGAGGGTAGGAAACACACCGTGAACGGTGGGGAGTGTCGAGGGACGGGGGGACCTCGGCGTACGAGGGTCGGACACACTGTGAACGGTGGGGAGTGTCGAGGGACGGGGGGACCTCGGCGTACGAGGGTAGGACACACACCGTGAACGGTGGGGAGTGTCGAGGGACGGGGGGACCTCGGCGTACGAGTGTCGGAGACGCACCGTGAACTGTGGGGAGTGTCGAGGGACGGGGGGTCCTCGGCGTACGAGGGTCGGACACACACCGTGAACAGTGGGGAGTGTCGAGGGACGGGGGGACCTCGGTGTACGAGGGTGGGACACACACCGTGAACGGTGGGGAGTGTCGAGGGACGGGGGGACCTCGGGGTACGAGGGTCGGACACGCACCGTGAACGGTGGGGAGTGTCGAGGGATGGGGGGACCTCGGCGTACGAGGGTTGGACACTCACCGTGAACGGTGGGGAGAGTCGAGGGACAGGGGGACCTCGGTGTACGAGGGTGGGACACACACCGTGAACGGTGGGGAGAGTCGAGGGACAGGGGGACCTCGGTGTACGAGGGTGGGACACACACCGTGAATGGTGGGGAGTGTCGAGGGACAGGGGGACCTCGGCGTACGAGGGTGGGACACACACCGTGAACTATGGGGAGTGTCGAGGGACGGGGGGACCTCGGTGTACGAGGGTCGGATACGGACCGTGAACGGTGGGGAGTGTCGAGGGACGGGGGGACCTCGGTGTACGAGGGTAGGACAAGCAGCGTGAACGGTGGGGAGTGTCGAGGGACGGGGGGGACCTCGGCGTTCGAGGGTGGGACACGCACCGTGAACGGTGGGGAGTGTCGAGGGACGGGGGGACCTCGGCGTACGAGGGTAGGACAAGCAGCGTGAACGGTGGGGAGTGTCGAGGGACGGGGGGGACCTCGGTGTACGAGGGTGGGACACACACCGTGAACGGTGGGGAGTGTCGAGGGACGGGGGGACCTCGGCGTACGAGGGTAGGACAAGCAGCGTGAACGGTGGGGAGTGTCGAAGGACGGGGGGACCTCGGCGTACGAGGGTAGGACAAGCAGCGTGAACGGTGGGGAGTGTCGAGGGACGGGGGGACCTCGGTGTACGAGGGTGGGACACGCACCGTGAACGGTGGGGAGTGTCGAGGGACGGGGGGACCTCGGCGTACCAGGGTGGGACACGGACTGA
The DNA here is from genome assembly GCF_030144855.1 of Hypanus sabinus. Taxonomy (NCBI): domain Eukaryota; kingdom Metazoa; phylum Chordata; class Chondrichthyes; order Myliobatiformes; family Dasyatidae; genus Hypanus; species Hypanus sabinus. Next base: position 15,858 of record NW_026781233.1, on the reverse strand, counting down.
ACGGTGGGGAGTGTCGAGGGACGGGGGGACCTCGGTGTACGAGTGTAGGACACACACCGTGAACGGTGGGGAGTGTCGAGGGTCGGGGGGACCTCGGCGTACGAGGGTCGGACACGCACCGTGAATGGTGGGGAGTGTCGAGGGATGGGGGGACCTCGGCGTACGAGGGTAGGACACAGACAGTGAACGGTGGGGAGTGTCGAGGGATGGGGGGACCTCGGCGTACGAGGGTCGGACACACACCGTGAACGGTGGTGTGTGTCGAGGGACGGGGGGACCTCGGCGTACGAGGGTCGGACACACACCGTGAACGGTGGGGTGTGTCGAGGGACGGGTGGACCTCGGCGTACGAGGGTCGGACACAGACAGTGAACGGTGGGGAGTGTCCCGTCGCTCCCCCACCCCCGCCCCCCCCCCCCGATATCGGCACGGCCCCGCGGCGGATCCCTCGGCCACCCACCGCCAGGTTTCTCAGTCTCCTCCTGGTCGCCTCCCTCTCGGTCTCGGCCGCCTCCTCCTCTTGGCCGGGGATCACGTAGGTCCCCGGCGGGAGCTGCGCGCTGGCGTAGGACGGCGGGAATCCCGGGATCTGGCACAGCGGCTCCGTCACCAGGAACGTTGTGTCCGCCTTCGCCGGGATCGGCATCATGGAGAGAGGCTGGGGGGGCGGGGGGGGGGGAGGAAGGGAGAAGAGGGTCTTTAACCGGTGTGCTTGTACTCCCCTCCCCGTGTCATAGACCATAGAACGTACATCAAGAACAGGTCATTCGGCCCACAATGTCGTACCGTCCAAGCTGAAACTCAAATCAAAAACGACACCAATCCCTCCACCTTCCTCATCTCCACGTGCCTCCCCAAACGTCTCTTAAAAGCCCCTAATGTATTTGCCTCTACCGGCAGATCAGGCATCCACCACTCTCCGAGTAAAAAAAGAACTGACCCCATACATCCCCCCCCCCGTCACTTTCATTGCCTGCGCTCTAGTATGAGACATGTCAACCCTGGGATACAGATACCCCCCTGTCCACTCTATCTATGCCTCTCATAATCCTGTAAACTGCTCTCAGATCTCCCCTCGGCCTCTGGAGAAAACAACCCACGTTTATCCAGCCACTTGTGACAGCACATGTCCTCTAAACCAGGCAGCGTCCTGGTGAATCTCTTCTGCCCCCTCTCCGAAGCCTCGACATCCTACCCGTACTGGGACGGCCAGAATTGCCCACAATTCTCCAGATGTAGCCTGACCAGAGTATGATAAAGTTGCAACATCACCCGCTGACTCCTGAACTCAAAGTCTCGACTAACAAAGGGGAGCGTCCTCAGCCGCCTCGTCGAACTGCGTGGCCGCTTTCAAGGAGCTGTGAACTTGGATCACAAGATCCCTCTGCTCAGCGACGCTGTAAAAGATCTTGTCATGAACACAGTACTTTCCACTGTAGGAAACATCCTCTCCACATCCAGTCTATCTGTGTCCTCTCGTCCTAGACACCCCCACTACAGGAAACACCCTCTCCACATCCACTCTATCTGTGTCCTCTCGTCCTAGACTCCCCCACTATAGGAAACATCCTCTCCACATCCACTCTATCTGGGTCCTCTGGTCCTCGACTCCCCCACTACAGGAAACATCCTCTACACATCCACTCTGTCTGTGTCCTCTGGTCCTAGGCTCCCCCACTATAGGAAACATCCTCTCCACATCCACTCTACCTGTGTCCTCTGGTCGTAGACTCCCCCACTACAGGAAACATCCTCTCCACATCCACTCTGTCTGTGTCCTCTTGTCCTAGTCTCCCCCACTAAAGGAAACATCCTCTCCACATCCACCCTATCTGTGTCCTCTGGTCCTAGACTCCCCCACTATAGGAAACATCCTCTCCACATCCACTCTATCTGTGTCCTCTGGTCCTCGACTCCCCCACCACAGGAAACATCCTCTCCACTTCCAGTCTATCTCTGTCCTCAGGTCCTAGACTTCCCCACTATAGGAAACATTCTCTCCACATCCACTCTATCTGTGTCCTCTGGTCCTAGACTCCCCAGTATAGGAAACATCATCTCCATATCCACTTTATCTGTGTCCTCTGGTCCACGACTCCCCCACTACAGGAAACATCCTCTACACATCCACTCTGTCTGTGTCCTCTGGTCCTAGGCTCCCCCACTATAGGAAACATCCTCTCCACATCCACTCTATCTGTGTCCTCTGGTCGTAGACTCCCCCACTACAGGAAACATCCTCTCCACATCCACTCTGTCTGTGTCCTCTTGTCCTAGTCTCCCCCACTAAAGGAAACATCCTCTCCACATCCACTCTATCTGTGTCCTCTGGTCCTAGACTCCCCCACTATAGGAAACATCCTCTCCACATCCACTCTATCTGTGTCCTCTGGTCCTCGTCTCCCCCACCACAGGAAACATCCTCTCCACTTCCAGTCTATCTGTGTCCTCAGGTCCTAGACTCCCCCACTATAGGAAACATCCTCTCCACATCCACTCTATCTGTGTCCTCTGGTCCTAGACTCCCCAGTATAGGAAACATCATCTCCATATCCACTTTATCTGTGTCCTCTGGTCCTCGACTCCCCCACTACAGGAAACATCCGCTCCACATCAACTCTGACTGTGTCATCTGGTTCTAGACTCCCCCACTATAGGAAACATCCTCTCCACATCCACTCTATCTGTGTCCTCTGGTCCTAGGCTCCCCCACTATAGGCAACATCCTCTCCACATCCACTCTATCTGTGTCCTCTGGTCCTAGACTCCCCCACAACAGGAAACATCCTCTCCACAACAACTCTGTCTGTGTCCTCTGGTCCTAGACTCCCCCACTACAGGAAACATCCACTCCACATCCACTCTGTCAGTGTCCTCTGGTCCTAGACTACCCCTCTATAGGAAACATCCTCTCCACATCCACTCTGTCGGTATCCTCTGGTCCGAGACTCTCCCTATATAGGAGACACCCTCTGCACATCCACGGTATCTGCGACCTCTGGTCCTCGACTCCCCCACTATAGGAAACATCCTCACCACATCCACTCTATCTGTGTCCTCTGGTCCTCGACACCCCAACAACAGGAAATATCCTCTACACATCCACTCTGTCTGTGTCCTCTGGTCCTAGGCTCCCCCACTATAGGAAACATCCTCTCCACATCCACTCTATCTGTGTCCTCTGGTCCTAGACTCCCCCACTACAGGAAACATCCTCTCCACATCCACTCTATCTGTGTCCTCTGGTCCTACACTCCCCCACTACAGGAAACATCCTCTCCACATCCACTCTGTCTGTGTCCTCTAGACCTAGTCTCCCCCACTATAGGAAACGTCCTCTCCACATCCACTCTATCTGTGTCCTCTGGTCCTCGACTCCCCCACCACAGGAAACATCCTCTCCACTTCCAGTCTATCTGTGTCCTCAGGTCCTAGACTCCCCCACTATAGGAAACATCCTCTCCATAACCACTCTATCTGTGTCCTCTGGTCCTAGACTCCCCCACTATAGGAAACATTCTCTCCACATCCACTCTATCTGTGTCCTCTGGTCCTAGACTCCCCCAGTATAGGAAGCATCATCTCCATATCCACTTTATCTGTGTCCTCTGGTCCTCGAATCCCCCACTACAGGAAACATCCTCTACACATCCACTCTATCTGTGTCCTCTGGACCTAGACTCCCCCACTACAGGAAACATCCTCTGCGCATCCACTCTATCTGTGTCCTCTGGTCCTAGACTCCCCCACTACAGGAAACATCCTCTCCACATCCACTCTATCTGTGTCCTCTGGTCCTAGACTCCCCCACTACAGGAAGCATCCTCTCCACATCCACTCTGTCTGTGTCCTCTGGTACTCGACTCCCCCACTATAGGAATCATCCTCTCCACATCCACTCTATCTGTGTCCTCTGGTCCTCGACTCCCCCACTACAGGAAATATCCTCTCCAAAACCACTCTGTCAGTGTCCTCTTGTCCTAGACTTCCCCACTGTAGGAAACATCCTCTCCACATCCACTCTATCTGTGCCCTCTGGTCCTAGACTCCACCACTATAGGAAACATCCTCTCCACATCCACTCTATCTGTGTCCTCTGGTCCTAGACTCCCCCACTACAGGAAACATCCTCTCCACATCCACTCTATCTGTGTCCTCTGGTCCTAGACTCCCCCACTACAGGAAGCATCCTCTCCACATCCACTCTGTCTGTGTCCTCTGGTCCTCGGCTCCCCCACTACAGGAAATATCCTCTCCAAAACCACTCTGTCAGTGTCCTCTTGTCCTAGACTCCCCCACTGTAGGAAACATCCTCTCCACATCCACTCTATCTTTGTCCTCTGGTCCTAGACTCCCCCACTGTAGGAAACATCCTCTCCACATCCACTCTATCTGGGTCCTCTGGTCCTCGACTCCCCCACTACAGGAAACATCCTCTACACATCCACTCTGTCTGTGTCCTCTGGTCCTAGGCTCCCCCACTATAGGAAACATCCTCTCCACATCCACTCTATCTGTGTCCTCTGGTCGTAGACTCCCCCACTACAGGAAACATCCTCTCCACATCCACTCTGTCTGTGTCCTCTTGTCCTAGTCTCCCCCACTAAAGGAAACATCCTCTCCACATCCACTCTATCTGTGTCCTCTGGTCCTAGACTCCCCCACTATAGGAAACATCCTCTCCACATCCACTCTATCTGTGTCCTCTGGTCCTCGACTCCCCCACCACAGGAAACATCCTCTCCACTTCCAGTCTATCTGTGTCCTCAGGTCCTAGACTCCCCCACTATAGGAAACATCCTCTCCATAACCACTCTATCTGTGTCCTCTGGTCCTAGACTCCCCCACTATAGGAAACATTCTCTCCACATCCACTCTATCTGTGACCTCTGGTCCTAGACTCCCCAGTATAGGAAACATCATCTCCATATCCACTTTATCTGTGTCCTCTGGTCCTCGACTCCCCCACTACAGGAAACATCCTCTACACATCCACTCTGTCTGTGTCCTCTGGTCCTAGGCTCCCCCACTATAGGAAACATCCTCTCCACATCCACTCTATCTGTGTCCTCTGGTCGTAGACTCCCCCACTACAGGAAACATCCTCTCCACATCCACTCTATCTGTGTCCTCTGGTCCTAGACTCCCCTACTACAGGAAACATCCTCTCCACATCCACTCTATCTGTGTCCTCTGGTCCTAGACTCCCCTACTACAGGAAACATCCTCTCCACATCCACTCTATCTGTGTCCTCTGGTCCTCGACTCCGCCACTACAGGAAACAGCCTCTACACATCCACTCTGTCTGTGTTATCTGGTCCTAGACTCCCCCACTACAGGAAACATCCTCTCCACATCCACTCTATCAGTGTCCTCTGGTCCTAGACACCCCCACTACAGGAAACATCCGCTCCACATCAACTCTGACTGTGTCATCTGGTTCTAGACTCCCCCACTATAGGAAACATCCTCTCCACATCCACTCTATCTGTGTCCTCTGGTCCTAGGCTCCCCCACTATAGGAAACATCCTCTCCACATCCACTCTATCTGTGTCCTCTGGTCCTAGACTCCCCCACAACAGGAAACATCCTCTCCACAACAACTCTGTCTGTGTCCTCTGGTAGTAGACTCCCCCACTACAGGAAACATCCACTCCACATCCACTCTGTCGGTATCCTCTCCCTATATAGGAGACACCCTCTGCACATCCACGGTATCTGCGTCCTCTGGTCCTCGACTCCCCCACTATAGGAAACATCCTCACCACATCCACTCTATCTGTGTCCTCTGGTCCTCGACACCCCAACAACAGGAAATATCCTCTACACATCCACTCTGTCTGTGTCCTCTGGTCCTAGGCTCCCCCACTATAGGAAACATCCTCTCCACATCCACTCTATCTGTGTCCTCTGGTCCTAGACTCCCCCACTACAGGAAACATCCTCTCCACATCCACTCTATCTGTGTCCTCTGGTCCTACACTCCCCCACTACAGGAAACATCCTCTACACATCCACTCTGTCTGTGTCCTCTAGTCCTAGTCTCCCCCACTATAGGAAACATCCTCTCCACATCCACTCTATCTGTGTCCTCTGGTCCTCGACTCCCCCACCACAGGAAACATCCTCTCCACTTCCAGTCTATCTGTGTCCTCAGGTCCTAGACTCCCCCACTATAGGAAACATCCTCTCCATAACCACTCTATCTGTGTCCTCTGGTCCTAGACTCCCCCACTATAGGAAACATTCTCTCCACATCCACTCTATCTGTGAACTCTGGTCCTAGACTCCCCCAGTATAGGAAGCATCATCTCCATATCCACTTTATCTGTGTCCTCTGGTCCTCGACTCCCCCACTACAGGAGACATCCTCTACACATCCACTCTATCTGTGTCCTCTGGTCCTAGACTCCCCCACTACAGGAAACATCCTCTGCGCATCCACTCTATCTGTGTCCTCTGGTCCTAGACTCCCCCACTACAGGAAACATCCTCTCCACATCCACTCTATCTGTGTCCTCTGGTCCTAGACTCCCCCACTACAGGAAGCATCCTCTCCACATCCACTCTGTCTGTGTCCTCTGGTCCTCGACTCCCCCACTATAGGAATCATCCTCTCCACATCCACTCTATCTGTGTCCTCTGGTCCTCGACTCCCCCACTACAGGAAATATCCTCTCCAAAACCACTCCTCTGTCAGTGTCCTCTTGTCCTAGACTCCCCCACTGTAGGAAACATCCTCTCCACATCCACTCTATCTGTGCCCTCTGGTCCTAGACTCCCCCACTGTAGGAAACATCCTCTCCACATCCACTCTATCTGTGTCCTCTGGTCCTAGACTCCACCACTATAGGAAACATCCTCTCCACATCCACTCTATCTGTGTCCTCTGGTCCTAGACTCCCCCACTGTAGGAAACAACCTCTCCACATCCACTCTATCTGTGTCCTCTGGTCCTAGAGTCCGCCACGATAGGAAACATTCTCTCCAGATCCACTCTATCTGTGTCCTCTGGTCCTAGACTCCCCCACTATAGGATACATCCTCTGCGCATCCACTCTATCTGTGTCCTCTGGTCCTAGACTCCCCCACTACAGGAAACATCCTCTCCACATCCACTCTATCTGTGTCCTCTGGTCCTAGACTCCCCCACTACAGGAAGCATCCTCTCCACATCCACTCTGTCTGTTGTCCTCTGGTCCTAGACTCCCCCACTACAGGAAACATCCTCTCCAAAACCACTCTGTCAGTGTCCTCTTGTCCTAGACTCCCCCACTGATAGGAAACATCCTCTCCACATCCACTCTCTCTGTATCCTCTTGTTCGAGACTCTCCCACTACAGGAAACATCCTCTCCACATCCACTCTGTCAGTGTCCTCTGGTCCTAGACTCCCCCACTGTAGGAAACATCCTCTCCACATCCACTCTATCTGTGTCCTCTGGTCCTAGAGTCCGCCACCATAGGAAACATCCTCTTCACATCGACTCTATCAGTGTCCTCTGGTCCTAGACTCCCCGACTACAGGAAACATCCTCTCCACATCCGCTCTATCTGAGTCCTCTGGTCCTAGACTCCCCCACAGCAGGAAACTTCCTCTCCATACCCTCTCTATATGTGTGCTCTGGTCCTCGACTCCCCCACTACAGGAAACATCCTCTACACATCCACTCTGTCTGTGTCCTCTGGTCCTAGGCTCCCCCACTATAGGAAACATCCTCTCCACATCCACTCTATCTGTGTCCCTTGGTCCTCGGCTCCCCCACTATAGGAAACTTTCCTCTCCATACCCTCTCTATATGTGTGCTCTGGTCCTCGACTCCCCCACTACAGGAAACATCCTCTACACATCCACTCTGTCTGTGTCCTCTGGTCCTAGGCTCCCCCACTATAGGAAACATCCTCTCCACATCCACTCTATCTGTGTCCTCCGGTCCCAGACTCCCCCACGACAGGAAACATCCTCTCCACATCCACTCAATCTGTGTCCTCTGGTCCCAGACTCCCCCACAGTAGGAAACATCCTCTCCACTTCCACTCTATCTGTGTCCTCTGGTCCTAGACTCCCACCACTATAGGAAACATCCTCTCTACATTCGCTCTGTCTGTATCCTCTGGTCCTAGACTCCCACACTATAGGAAACATCCTCTCCACATCCACTCTATCTGTATCATCTGGTCCTAGACTCCCCCACTATAGGAAACATCCTCTCCACATCCACTCTATCTGTGTCCTCTGGTCCTAGACTCCCCCACTATGGGAAACATCCTCTCCACTTCCACTCTATCTGTGTCCTCTGGTCCTAGATTCCCCCACTACAGGAAACATCCTCTCCACATCCACTCTCTCTGTATTCTCTGGTCGTAGACTCCCCCACTATAGGAAACATCCTCTCCACATCCAATCTATCTGTGTCCTCTGGTCCTAGACTCCCCCACTACAGGAAACATCCTCTCCACATCCACTCTGTCTGTGTCCTCTGGTCCTAGACTCCCCCACTATAGGAAACATCCTCTCCACATCCACTCTATCTGTGTCCTCTGGTCCTCGACTCCCCCACTACAGGAAACATCCTCTACACATCCACTCTGTCTGTGTCCTCTGGTCCTAGGCTCCCCCACTATAGGAAACATCCTCTCCACATCCACTCTATCTGTGTCCTCTGGTCCCAGACTCCCCCACAGTAGGAAACATCCTCTCCACTTCCACTCTATCTGTGTCCTCTGGTCCTAGACTCCCACTACTATAGGAAACATCCTCTCTACATTCGCTCTGTCTGTATCCTCTGGTCCTAGACTCCCACAGTATAGGAAACATCCTCTCCACATCCACTCTATCTGTATCATCTGGTCCTAGACTCCCGCACTATAGGAAACATCCTCTCCACATCCACTCTATCTGTGTCCTCTGTTCCTAGACTCCCCCACTATGGGAAACATCCTCTCCACTTCCACTCTATCTGTGTCCTCTGGTCCTAGACTCCCCCACTACAGGAAACATCCTCTCCACATCCACTCTCTCTGTATGCTCTGGTCGTAGACTCCCCCACTATAGGAAACATCCTCTCCACATCCACTCTGTCTGTGTCCTCTGGTCCTAGACTCCCCCACTATAGGAAACATCCTCTCCACATCCACTCTATCTGTGTCCTCTGGTCCTCGACTCCCCCACTACAGGAAACATCCTCTACACATCCACTCTGTCTGTGTCCTCTGGTCCTAGGCTCCCCCACTTTAGGAAACATCCTCTCCACATCCACTCTATCTGTGTCCTCTGGTCCCAGACTCCCCCACAGTAGGAAACATCCTCTCCACTTCCACTCTATCTGTGTCCTCTGGTCCTAGACTCCCACCACTATAGGAAACATCCTCTCTACATTCGCTCTGTCTGTATCCTCTGGTCCTAGACTCCCACACTATAGGAAACATACTCTCCACATCCACTCTATCTGTATCATCTGGTCCTAGACTCCCCCACTATAGGAAACGTCCTCTCCACATCCACTCTATCTCTGTCCTCTGGTCCTAGACTCCCCCACTACAGTTAACATCCTCTCCACATCCACTCTATCTGAGTCCTCTGGTCCTAGGCTCCCCCACTATAGGATACATCCCCTCCACATCCACTCAATCTGTGTCCTCTGGTCCTAGACTCCCCCACTACAGGAAACATCCTCTCCACATCCACTCTATCTGAGTCCTCTGGTCCTAGGCTCCCCCACTATAGGATACATCCCCTCCACATCCACTCAATCTGTGTCCTCTGGTCCTAGACTCACTCACTATAGGAAACATCCTCTCCACATCCACTCTGTCTGTGTTCTCTGGTCCTAGACTCCCCCACTATAGGAAACATCCTCTCCACAGCCACTCTATCTGTGTCCTCTGGTCCTAGACTCCCCCACTATAGGAAACATCCTCTCCACATCCACTCTATCTGTGTCCTCTGGTCCTAGAATCCCCCACTATAGGAAACATCCTCTCCTCATCCACTCTATCTGTGTCCTCTTGTCCTAGACTCCCCCACTATAGGAAACATCCTCTCCACATCCACTCTATCTGTACCCTCTGGTCCTAGACTCCCCCACTACAGGAAACATCCTCTCCACATCCACTCTATCAGTGTCCTCTGGTCCTAGACTCCCCCACTATAGGAAACATCCTCTCCACATCCACTCTAACTGTGTCCTCTGGTCCTAGACTCCCCCACTACAGGAAACATCCTCTCCACAGCCACTCTATCTGTGTCCTCTGGTCCTAGATTCCCCCACTATAGGAAACATCCTCTCCACATCCACTCTATCTGTGTCCTCTGGTCCTAGACACCCCACCATAGGAAACATCCTCTCCACATCCACTCTATCTGTGTCCTGCTCCCCCCTCCCCCACACCACCTCCACCTCTTCTATCCGCAGTTTCAGGCCCAGAGCCGCCAGTTGCTTCTCATATGTTAACCCTTTCAGTCCCTGCATCATTCTCGTGATCTTCCTCTGGACCCCTCTCCATCCTGGTGGCATAAGCATCGATTCCCCTGCCGGTTAATTGCCTACTTCCTCTCCTTCACCACTTCTCCTTCCTGTCCCCCCCCCCCTACCGCCTCATCTTGTCTTCTTACCCGCCCGTTACCTCTCCCTGGTGCTCCTCCCACTTTCTGTTCCTCCTTGCTCCTCTGTCCTCTCCTATCGGATCCCTCGTCCAGCTCTGTATCTCTTCTACCAATCAGATCCCCCCTTCTCCAGCCATGTATCTCTTCTACCAATCAGATCCCCCCTTCTCCAGCCATGTATCTCTTACACCAATTAGATCCCCCCTTCTCCAGTCTTTGTACCTCTTTCACCTGATTAGACGATAGACAGTAGGTGCAGGAGTAGGCCATTCGGCCCTTCTAGCCAGCACCATCATTCACTGTGATCATGGCTGATCATACACAATCTGTACCCCGTTCCTGCCCTCTCCCCATATCCATTGACCTCGCTATCTATAAGAGCTCTATCTAACTCTCTCTTGAATGCATCCAGAGAATTGGCCTCCACTGCCTTCTGGGGCAGAGCATTCCACATATCCACCACTCTCTGGGTGAAAATGTTTTTCCCCATCTCTGTTTTAAATGGCCTACCCCTTATTCTTAAACTGTCGCCTCTAGTTCTGGACTCACCCATCACCGGGAACATGCTTCCTGCCTCCAGCGTGTCCAATCCCTTAATCATCTTATCCCCCCGAACCATCTCCTTCATGTCTTTCACCAATCAGATTCCCCCTTAACCATCTCCTTCATCTCTTTCACCAGTCAGATTCCCCCTTAACCATCTGCTTAATCTCTTTCACCAATCGGAACCCCCCACACTTCTCCAGCCCTTTATCTCTTTCACCAATCAGATTCCTCCTTAACCATCCTCTTCATCTCTTTCACCAATCAGTCCCCCTTCTCCAGCCCTGTATCTCTTTCACCAATCCGATTCCTCCTTAACCATCCTCTTCATCTCTTTCACCAATCTGATCACCCCCAACTCCAGCCCTTTAGCTCTTTGACCAAACAGATTCCCCTTTAACCATCTCCTTCAACTCTTTCACTAATCGGATCAGCCCCTTCTCCAGCCCATTATCTCTTTCACCAATCAGGCTCCCCCTTCTCCACAGCCCCTGAATCTCTTTCACCAATCAGACTCCCCCTTCTCCAGCCCCTGTATCTCTTTCACCAATCAGACTCCCCCTTCTCCAGCCCCTGTATCTCTTTCACCAATCAGACTCCCCCTTCTCCAGCCCCTGTATCTCTTTCACCAATCAGACTCCCCCTTCTCCAGCCCCTGTATCTCTTTCACCAATCAGACTCCCCCTTCTCCAGCCCCTGTATCTCTTTCACCAATCAGACTCCCCCTTTTCCAGCCCCTGTATCTCTTTCACCAATCATCTTCCCAGCTCTTTACTTCACCCTCTCCCGGGTTCACCAATCACCTGCCAGTTCTTTCTCACCTCACCCCACACTTTCTAACTCTGAAAGCTCCCTCCCCACGCTGTCCCGATGTAAGGTCTCGGCCCCGAAAACATCGGCTGTCTCCTCTTTCCCAGGGACGCTGCCTGGCCTGCTGAGTCCCTGCGGCATTTTGTCTGTGTGTTTCTTTGGATCTCCAACATGTCTGTGTCTGGGTTTCCCGTGTCTGTGATCACACCCTTGCCTTATATTCTAGTGCTCTGGAAATGAACGTTCACATCCCATTTGCCTTCACCGCCACGACTCAACCCTGCGAGTTAATCTTTAGGGGATCCGGCACGAGGCCCTCTGCACCTCCGATTTCTGTATTTCCCCTCCACTGCCAGAGGAACGTGGGACAATTTTTAACCCATTCCAACAGCAACAGGGCGGACTCGACTATAGCTCAGCGTTCAACACCATCCCGATGGAGAAGTTGCAGAACTTGGGCCCCTGGACCTCCCTCTGCAATTGGATCCTCGACTTCCAAACCGGAAGATCACAGTCTGTGCGGATCGGTGATATCATCTCCTCCTCACTGACGATCAACACTGGTGCACCTCAGGGGTGTGTGCTTAGCCCACTGATCTACTCTCTCTGTACCCTTGACTGTGCGGCTAGGCAGAGCTCAAATACCATCTAGAGATTTGCTGATGATACAACCATTGTTGGTAGAGTCTCAGGTGGCCACCACGAGAGGGCGTACAGGAGTGAGATGTGCCAGCTAGTGGAGTGGTGCCACAACAACAACCCGGCACTCAACGTCAGTGAGACGAAAGAGCTGATTGTGGACTTCAGGAAGGGTAAGATAACCATATAACCATATAACAATCACAGCACGGAAACAGGCCATCTTGGCCCTCCTAGTCCGTGCCGAACTCTTAATCTCACCTAGTACCACCTACCCGCACTCAGCCCATAACCCTCCACTCCTTTCCTGTCCATATACCTATCCAATTTTACCTTAAATGACACAACTGAACTGGCCTCTACTACTTCTACAGGAAACTCATTCCACACAGCTATCACTCTCCAAGTAAAGAAATGCCCCCTCGTGTTTCCCTTAAACTTCTGCCCCCTAACTCTCAAATCATGTCCTCTCGTTTGAATCTCCCCTACTCTCAATGGAAACAGCCTGTTCACGTCAACTCTATCTATCCCTCTCAAAATTTTAAATACCTCGATCAAATCCCCCCTCAACCTTCTACGCTCCAATGAATAGAGACCTAACTTGTTCAACCTTTCTCTGTAACTTAAGTGCTGAAACCCAGGTAACATCCTAGTAAATCGTCTCTGCACTCTCTCTAATTTATTGATATCTTTCCTATAATTCGGTGACCAGAACTGCACACAATATTCCAAATTTGGCTTTACCAATGCCTTGTACAACTTTAGCATTACATCCCAACTTCTGTACTCAATGCTTTAATTTATAAAGGCCAGCGTTCCAAAAGCCCTCTTCACCACCCTATCTACATGAGACTCCACTTTCAGGGAACTATGCACAGTTATTCCTAGATCTCTCTGTTCCTCTGCATTCCTCAATGCCCTACCATTTACTCTGTATGTTCTATTTGGATTATTCCTGCCAAAATGTAGAACCTCACACTTCTCAGCATTAAACTCCAACTGCCAACGTTCAGCCCATTCTTCTAACCGGCATAAATCTCCCTGCAAGCTTTGAAAATCCACCTCATTATGCACAGCACCTCCTACCTTAGTATCATCGGCATACTTACTAATCCAATTTACCACCCCATCATCCAGATCATTTATGTATATTACAAACAACAGTGGGCCCAAAACAGATCCCTGAGGCACCCCGCTAGTCACCGGCCTCCATCCCGATAAACAATTATCCACCACTACTCTCTGGCATCTCCCATCTAGCCACTGCTGAATCCATTTTATTACTCCAGCATTAATACCTAACGACTGAACCTTCTTAACTAACCTTCCATGTGGAACTTTGTCAGAGGCCTTGCTGAAGTCCATATAGACTACATCCACTGCCTTACCCTCGTCAACATTCCTCGTAACTTCTTCAAAAAATTCAATAAGGTTTGTCAAACATGACCTTCCACGCACAAATTCATGCCGGCTACTTCTAATCAGATCCCGTCTATCCAGATAATTATAAGTACTATCTCTAAGAATACTTTCTATTAATTTACCCACCACTGATGTCAAACTGACAGGTCTATAATTGCTAGGCTTCCTTCTAGAACCCTTTTTAAACAATGGAACCACGTGAGCAATACGTCAATCCTCCGGTACAATCCCCGTTCCTAATGACATATTAAAGATCTCCGTCAGAGCTCCTGTTATCTCTGCACAAACTTCCCTCAAGGTCCTGGGGAATATCCTGTCAGGACCCGGAGATTTATCCACTTTTAAATTTCTTAAAAGCGCCAATACCTCCACCTCTTTAATTGTCATAGGTTCCATAACTTCCTTACTTGTTTCCCACACCTTACACAATTCAATATCCTTCTCCTTAGTGAATACCGAAGAGAAGAAATCGTTCAAAATTTCTCCCATCTCCCTCGGCTCCACACATAGCTGACCACCCTGATTCTCTAAGGGGCCAATTTTATCCCTCACTATCCTCTTGCTTTTAATATAACTGTAGAAACCTTTCGGATTTACTTTCACCTTATTTGCCAAACCAACCTCGTATCTTCTTTTAGCTTTTCTAATCTCTTTCTTAAAATTCCTTTTACATTCTTTATATTCCTCGAGCAATTCCTTTACTCCATGCTGCCTATATCTATTGTAGACATCCCTCTTTTTCCGAACCAAGTTTCTAATATCCCTTGAAAACCATGGTGCTCTCAAACCTTTAACCTTTCCTTTCACCCTAACAGGAACATAAAGATTCTGTACCCTCATATTTTCACCCTTAAATGACCTCCATTTCTCTATTACATCCTTCCCATAAAACAACTTGACCCAATCCACTCTCTCTAAATCCGTTCGCATCCCCTCAAAGTTAGCCTTTCTCCAATCAAAAATCTCAACTCTAGGTCCAGTCCTGTCCTTCTCCATAATTATATTGAGACTAATGTCATTGTGATCACTGGACCCGAAGTGCTCCCCAACACATACATCTGTCAGCTGACCTATCGCATTCCCTAACAGGAGATCCAACACTGCCCCATCTCTAGTCGGTATGTGTTCTAGATGAAGGAACACATACCAATCTTCACGGAGGGATCAGAAGTGGAGAGAGTGAGCAGCTTCAAGTTCCTGGGTGCCAGGATCTCTGAGGATCTAACCTGGTCCCAAAGTATCGATGCAGTTATAAAGAAGGCAAGATAGCGGCCATACTTTATTAAGAGTTTGAAGAGATTTGGCATGTCAACTAATATGCTCAAAACCTTCTTTAGAGCATTCTGACAGGCTGCATCACTGTCTGGAGTGGAGGGGCCACTGCACAGGACCGAAAGAGGCAGCAGAGGGTTGTAAATCTAGTCAGCTCCGTCTTGGGCACTAGCCTACAAAATACCCAGGACATCTTCAGGGAGCGGTGTCTCGGAAAGGCAGCGTCCGTTATTAAGGACCCTCCAGCGCCCAGAACTTGCCCTCTTCTCACTGTCAACATCAGGGAGGAGGTACAGGAGCCTGAAGGCACACACTCAACGATTCAGGAACAGCTTCTGCCCCTCTGCCATCAGGGAGGGGGTACAGGAGCCTGAAGACACACACTCAACGATTCAGGAACAGCTTCTTCCCCTCCGCCATCAGGGAGGGGGTACAGGAGCCTGAAGACACACACTCAACGATTCAGGAACAGCTTCTTCCCCTCTGCCATCAGGGAGGAGGTTCAGGAGCCTGAAGACACACACTCAACGATTCAGGAACAGCTTCTTCCCCTCCGCCATCAGGG